>NC_040079.1:65606432-65611432 GCF_003369695.1 Bos indicus x Bos taurus | reverse complement strand
CAGGTACAGTATTTAATACTCATCTTTGGGTAGTTAATGTCAGGACCAATAGAATGAATTAAAGAATTCTGCATGTATTACTGTGTTATAATCAAAGCCATCAAATAATTAAGAATAACCAACAAGCAGACAGTGTGTCTAAATTTTTATTACAATTATGAAGAAAGACCTATATAACTTCCAATTTCTATTAACCAGAGGATTTTATTATCCCTTGTGGAATTTTAGACTTTATAAAGCCCTAGAGTATAAATGTGATTTACATTTTAAGTTCAATCATCTAAGTGTTAGTAAAATCATGCTTAAGCAAAACAATAACAGCGATAGTACTTTTTTCTCTACAAAACAGAAGCTAACCCAAGATTAATATGCAAAAAGAAGAGTAACTGTGCAATTAGATGAATATTATGTAATTTGACCTAAAGAAGAAAGTTTAGGGTATGCCCACTATAAAGGAGAAGTGTCTTTAAGGAAAATGAAGATGCTTTCCAATATTTACTAAGTTTCTCCTAGTGACATCTCTACACCTATTTTCCACTAGAGGAAATATTTCCAGCACAATGGTGAGGTTATGTTTACCTTTTAAAGAATATTTTAAATAATTACAAATTCAGTGTATTCTTTCAAAATGAATATGCTTGTGATCCCAAACATACCAAACTAAATTATTCATTCTTCTCAATCCTACCACAAACATTTTACAAAAATCAGTGAAAATCATTCTCAGATGATTAAAGGGAAAGGTGAAGTTGGTAGCTGCTGTTTTAATGTTTGTCTGAACTGTTAGTTAAACCTTTAAATCTTTCATCATGCACAACTTTTCGCCACATCAGAAAATAACTCTTGCGACCTTGCACTCAAATGATACAGTTCTACTTTTCTTCCCCCTGCATTAAGTTTCCCTTTCTTTCCCTTTTCTTCTTTTATTTTTTTAAGCAAGTCACTGTACAGATACTTATTCTCTACACCACTTCCCTTTTGAAACATTAAACTGACACTGGAACTGACTGCACAAGATTGCATTTTCTCTTCCTAAACAACTTGAATTGAAAGGTTACTTAGTGTAACAATATTTACTTGCAGAATTGTGTTGTTACCAAGGGTATAATGGATGGTGGCTATGCAGGTTTACGCAAGAATGAGTGAAGCATGAGGCATTAGCCATGTGTTTGACATGTTTCAAATTGCTATAATCCAGCATTAAACACACCCAGCAATTCATGCCATTTCTTGCAGCCATAATCTTGAATAAAGCGTGCACAACCACTTATTATATAAATTAGTATATGACTCCCTGTTATAGTCACAACAGTGCTTTTGTGTTTATTTTGCATCAAGATGTAGTCTTTTATTTGTACAAATAGCAGGATATAAAGACATAGCTCAATTAGACCTCCTTACTTTATGATAGGGTAGTACTGAATGCTAGACTTGGTTTTATTTTTACCTCTTAGAGTTATAGGTTTCATTGGTATAAACATGTGAGATAGACATTTGCCAGAGCGATAACAGAAACCTGCTTGTATCCTCTTTCATATTCACTAAAATGTTGAGAAGTTTGAAACTTGACCTGGGAAAGTCCAGTTAGCTGTATTATCTCAACCACCACCAGGGACACTATCGGTCCTTGTTGCTCACTCAACCTTTTCCCTCTGATCTTCTGTATCATCTTTGCTCTCCCTTTCTCTCATCTGCCCTATGTCTCTCCCCTTTCTTCTTCTCTTTCACGACCTTTTGTGTGTATGTATATGTATGTGTATGTATGAGTGGATATAGATAAATAATAGGCAGATCTAACTGTACATGTCAAGGATGGTAAGAAAGGAAAAATAACCTCTACTTCCCACACACTTGCCTATTCACATACACAGATACTCCATCTTATAATCATGGTGCCTCATTATTCAACCTGGTTTTTTTTTGGCATCCTATTATTTAATCAAAACAAATGGATGAAAAAAAAACAACTTCCTAAAAAACTAAGAATAAACAACAGTGCCTATAAAAAAAATAACTATTTCTCTCTATGAACTTTTCTTAAAATCATTTACCGTGACAATAAAAGACATTTTATGTCCACTCTCTGGTTTCTTTAAGTGTATAATTTATTTAATCAAATAAATGCATTAAATCCTAAATATTTTGAATATGGCATTGAACAGAATGAACCATAAGATTAAAGAGTAATCATATATTCTTAAATAATTATCCATCATTTTAAGTTATCAATATTAAATATTACTAAATACTTTCATGCAGATTCACACAAGGAAGTGTTAAGCATGGGGAAAATATACATAGGTAACAAGAAATCACATACATTCCTCAAAATATGAGCTAAATACTGATTTTGAAAGCTTGACTAAGATGTAAAACTTCTGAAAGAAACTAGCATTTAAATAATGATAACTTTATTGCCCTTCTGGAATTAATTCATCATAGATACTATGCACAGTGCATTTGAAATCTAGCACTGCTTTGCTAAAAGTCTTTAATGCTAAGATTGCCTAATAAATCAAAATGCCAAATATGAAGGACATAGTTGAATGTGTAAGAACAAAAACTGAACAAGTACATGAATATTTTTAGTTTTGAAAAACTGAAACAGGGTGTCCTTTAAAACATTATTTGGAGAAGGATATCTGGTGTTATAGTGAGTGATACCATCTTTATTATAATAATGATACCACCTTAAGTAAATGAAAATTAAGTTGGGTATAAAGTATTTGCCACTGCTTTTCACTTGTTTAAACAACATGCCTAAAACACTATGCACCAATTAAGGTTACCTTTCTGGGAAAAAAAATATTTAATTAGTAAAAATTCAAATTTTCATTCAAAAAGGTTAGTATGCCAAACATCCAAAGTCGTAGGGCATTTCAACATGGTATTCTTTTTTTATTTAATAATGATCATGACTATCTTTAGCAAACAGAACAAGATCCTCAAGAATGACAAACATCTTGGAAACACAAGAGTAGATCAAATAAAAATCTTACTTTTCACTTCAATCAGCTATTAATTAATTCAGCAACTTAGTATGTTATGTTTTGCTCCAGGATTATAATTAAAATAAGATTTAAAACACAAGCAACAAAACACAAGTATTTCACTATGAAAATAGCATAAAATGCTAAAATTGCTTTATCTCTGTGCTATTTCATTTAAATATAGTATAGCAGTAAATTTGAAAGAATGGGAGCTATTCAGATGTATTTTCCTGCAACATTATGCTTCTGCATCTTATAGTTCAATAATCTCCATCCACAAATATAACTGGAAGGTATTTGATAATACTGATGATTTTGGTGAACTAATTATTTCCATATATATTTCAAAATTACATTTGTACATAAAGGTTTATATTAAGTCATTTAACTCTCACACACTCTTATAATTACCATATGTAGCATCTAGTTCTCAAACAGGTGAAAATGTATACAAAGTTTTACTTTTCAAAGTGCATGCTAAATAATGTTTTCCATTAAAGTCTATACATTTTAATGCTAGTTTAATTCATTACAATTATTTCAATGTTTAAATCAGTCCTTTCCAGCATACGTATTTATTTTTTAAAAACAAAGGAGAAAGAAAGCTTTGGGAAAGTTCATTTCATTCTGTTATTCTACAACCCCTGACAAAGTTAGTTGGCCTTCATTTTATAAAACCTAACATAATATTTTTTGCAATGTATTCAACTATTTATCTCTATATCTTACATATGTGAGAGTAGGACTTAAAAACTAAAGAATGTTAGTGAGGTACTAATACAAAAATAAATACTGCTTACAGTTTACAAGACACCTGATAAGCAGGTATATTCTGTCACAATTTTTTTTGTCCTTGCCTAAAGAAAAAAGTAGCTTCAAATTCTTGAGACTAGGAATATTTTAGTATAGGAAATAGAGAATTTAATAGTAAAAAGTGTTAAAGCAATAAGAAATAATTAGATCTCCAAGAACACAGAAAGACCTGCCTAGCAGGCAAAACCTCCCTCTTTTTTTATTTAAAAAGCTTAGTGATTGAGTTGTGCAAGCTTGCAAGCTTCCATGCAGTGGGTCCACTTACAGTCAAATTCCCAAAGGCTGGACTACTTGCAATAGCCTTCACTGATCCCCTGGCTAATGAGAGCTCTGAGTATGTACTTCTCTTGTGATGGCATTTTCACCTTTCCTGCCACATATCTTTCCTTAACCCTCAAGCTTACTTTACTTCAATCTTCAGTCTCCCGCCCACAGCAACTCCCTGGGATCCCTTGCTGTTTTTCCTGAGCATAATGCAGCTCTCCCACGGATCCTCATTCTCTTGCCCTCTCAGCACTTTTTACTTCCAGGCTATCTTTTGGGTGCCAAATGTCCCTTTAATACTGCTCCTCACCAGACCCACCTCTTGCCTTCCCATTGGAAGACCCACAGCATAGGCGGTACACTTTGAGTCATTTCTTCCATCAGTCTCAACTTAGTGCAAAAGTCCAACATGAGCCTAGCAGGTGGATGCAATGATAAGGCCAGAATTTAAGGTAACTGCATGACTGTGTTGGACAGAGTTTTAAGAGCTGGTCAGGAAACTGCTTTTGTCCTCCTTTCTGGTGTCTGTGACTGGGAGTGTGTGTGCATGTGTGTGTGTGTGTGTGTGTGTGCACGTGCACGCATGTGCGTGCATGTGTGTGAGACCTATCATAAGATTTATTTGATGGCATTGTTTTGTGACTGGTTTCTACCTTATTCTTGAGATTCAAGTTTATTTTAGACATTAGAATGAACATTTTTATAATTAGCTCCCATTAATGTTAGCATGAATCATCCTCATACCATGGGCTGATCTAAACAGCAAGTAATCTCCAATGATAAAAACTGTGACTGGTATAGTGTTATTTACACACTGGCCTCCAGTCAAGTTGTATTTTTAAAAATCGACTCAAGCAGCCATAATCCCTAAAACACCTGTATTAATACATAACATGGCACTATTGTAAACTGTTTAAAATGGTAACACATATC